>NC_068362.1:5572672-5595172 GCF_020536995.1 Dreissena polymorpha
TGCTGCTACTGCTGCTACTGCTGCTACAGCTGATACTGCTGCCACTGCTGCTGCTGTTTCTGCTGCTGCTGCTACTGCGGCTGCTGCTGCTACTGCGGCTGCTACTGCGGCTGCTACTGCGGCTGCTACTGCTGCTGCTACTGCTACTGCTGCTGCGACTGCTTTCGCTACTGCCACTGCTAGTGCTTCTGCTGTATTTGTAAAATTTATGCAAAAAAACCATTGCGTCCGCCTTTGTTTGTGTTTTGTTTTGCCAGGAGAACAAGCTTTCAAACATGAGCCGTGTACCAGTCTAATTAGAATAGTATGTTTTGTTTTTTAACCCGGAAGTGAATAGTAGTCTACTTCCGAACTTCATAAAAACGATGAAGATATAAATACTAATCTGAAACAGAGGCTTCGGTCGAAGGTGTATACTATACATTAACATAATTGGATGGTTAAAACGTTTGCAATTTATACAAAATGTATTAAGTTGTTTATGCATTTTGAAAGCATGTGAGGTAATGAAACCTTTCCTAATAATAATTTTATCTTTCTACTTTCGAATTCAAATAATGAATGATAGTATAATAGAAGTATAAACATAATAATAATAATAATATTATTAATAATATGAATGTACAGCATATATTAGTCAATTTCAATATTCTATTTCTCAGTTTATAATTGTTTGTAGCTGTTTTTTGACAGGTTTTCATCTAGAACAACGGCAGTTCGACCAAGGTAAATAGATAGGCCTAATAAACGTAACAAAACATACACAACATGAAGTTGAGCGGTTCCAAGATCGGTGAATTCACACTCCTTTATATACTTTCGACATCGAGATATTTTTTGGTTTGTAACTACTACTGATATTGTTATATTGATTTTGGAGACCTGACTATGAATCATGTTCGGTGAATTACAGTACATATTGTTATCATCACAACTTTAGATTGAAGGTATTAACTGTTTTTCAATGAGTCAGTTATTTCTGTATTTTAAAGCATTGATTCCGTTAATAACTTATTAAATATCCAATAATCAATGCCTTTAAAGTGGTATTATCCTTTTGCTATCAATTATACAAACATAAATTAAACAATGACGTCAGAAAAACTGATATATGCCCCAAAATGAACTTTGTTGAGTAATGTTTGAATGCATCAAATAGGATATCACTATTAAAATGACTGAAATCACTAAACATATTTGAAGTTCCACTAGTACACCAAAACTGTATGTAAACTTGCCACAACAATATGACATGCTTACAAGTATGAAGCAAATTCTTTTATTTTTATCAAAGATCAACAACTATAAGACAAATGAAGAATCTTAACCGAAATGTAGTGATTTAGTTAAAATCATTGAAAGTTCTATCAATTTCTTTGTTTAATTTCTTACACCAGTTACAGAGATATAGATAACAACATTGAGATATTGAAAGTCCTATAATTGTCGAAAATTCATTGACCCGGAGCGGCCTGGTAGTATATTTAATTGCTATTGGTCATGAAGATTCCGGTAAAGGTTAATTAACATATCGTCAGAAACAGCTTCGGATAAGAACTCATTCATTATTTTCTAATTTCAGTATATTTAAACGTCACATATTTCTGACGAAAATCGTTGGTAGGCAACCACATGTTAGCATGCAGACCTCCCCCTTCTTATTCGTTTTCAAGGGATAATAAAAAAAATGATGCAGGTCCTGTGGGCATTTCTTTCAAATAAACAAGTACGTGTTTATTAATACGGAACAATTTGTGTGAAACTATTACAACATGTGATGGAATGTTGAGAAACATCTAACATTGTGTTAAACAACTACGCCGAAATAAAGAGATTGCGTTGCTTCTTTGAACAGATAAAACTTGAATTATTTCGTGATTCACCACAATTGTTTATCATAGCAGCCATATCACTCACTGAAACGCTATCAATGTAATAATAAAGCAATCAAAACAGAACAAACACGAGTATAGAAACTATTTATATACAGCGAGCCGATATCCATAACGGGTCGAGTGTTATCTATCGTAACTATAATTATTAATACTGGCCAAATTTAATTTGTCGAGCTATCTAGGCCAACGCATTTTCATACGTTGTTTTCTAAAAGATAACGTTTCAATGATAAGTCAGTATATGTTGTATCATTATGTAGGTATAGTATAAGATAAAAAGGTAAGTTTGCAACATTTTACTAATCATTCCTCTGGAAAGGTCTTGAATAAAAAAGAAAACGGATGTCAGTAAATGACATATGAATAAAAACTAAAACTGTTGTCAGTAAAGTGATATTGTCACCTGTACTGCAGAACGTTGAAAAGCTCATGTGTATGATGAGTATTTTTCCAAAAATTATATTATCAAGAGGATTTCATTTATGACATTCATTCTATGAGATAAAGTAATATTTTACACACAAAATTGAAAAAATAATTAAAAACGAGTTTCATATTATAAAAGTCTAAACACTTAAGTTGATAACAAATACTACAAGTCATATTAAGTAAATTTAAAAACTTACAACTTGTTTTATAATAACATCATGTCAAACATTTTGAGTTTGACGTTAAGTTAAAACTGCATCCGATCTGTGTCACAAAAACACTAAAAACTAATTGTACCTGACGTAACCTTTCCTTAATCGCCTTTGTACCGTAATATAATTATTGATTAAAAAATAATGTCTTTTACAGTGCATGGTGGCTGCAACATGGGAAGACAAACTGGTGGTTGCAGCCATTGACTTTGGGACTGCCTTTACTGGATGTGCCATATCATATCAAGCTGATTACAACACATCAAAGGAAAAAAAATAATCACATTAAACTGGACGTCTGGAAATGCCCAAAGGTAGCTGCGTGTAAAAGAATATTAATTTTGTAAAGTTTTTTTTTCTTTTAATTGTTCATTTTAAAATTACGCCTGCAAACCCACAAGAAAATATGCAATTAAAAGCGAAATCCAACGCATTTATATAAACAGTTATTCCAACAAGCAATCGTAACAAGTAAACACGTCTGAAACAAACGGAATTCCACGTAAACTAGAGGAATCGCATACAATAAACGGAAACAATGACAATAATTTACGAGCCATCTTTAACACTATGTTTTATGTATAGTTTCTGAAAGACAAATCGCTAACAACTGTAAGTAAGAATTAAACTGTGTATGGTTTGGGAACTAGTTTGGTTCGTTTATTGGTAGCTTAGCAACGATAACAGTCAGTTGTCCTTGAGGAAGTCAAGTTTGGAAAACATATTAGTGGTAGATATCTTTGCTTTTTTTAATCGGAAACGTTTGTGGACTATACCCACTTATTTCAGCAACCAGAAAACGCCGACCGTCCTTCTACTGAAGCCCGACGGGGGTTTCGAAGCTTTTGGATACGAGGCAGAGAACAGGTTTTCGGAACTTGCAGACGATGAAGATGTCAAAGAGAATGAATGGCATTATTTCGAACATTTCAAGATGACTCTGCATAATGAAAGCGTACGTCATAATTTATTTATTCTTTTTGACCGCCAGAAATTGTTTCAAGAACAACCATACGTTTTGGGAAAACTATCGTTGCACTTATAGGAAATAATGTATAGAAAATGTAAGAAAAACATGGCGTAAAATCAATTTAAGGGGAAAAAGCATACTTTGAAAACAACATTCATAAAGAGGTAGAGTACCGTTGTGACTCAATCAAACGATGAAAAACAGATCTATAAATTGTTATATATTGTTTTGAATTTCTGTTATTATTTGTTTGAGGTCATATGTAGAAAGACATTGCTGGACCATAAGTTGGCGGTCCAAGATAGGGAAATTAATATATTATATGTAAATTTATAATAATAAACTTAACATTAAATGAAGACAATTTAAAAAAGGATGTTTTTTTACACTGATTATTAAAAATTACTATCGTTATCAATTAACTGATCATTTGGCTGATACTTTTGCTTACAAAAGATGATAGTTTATACACACAATGGTATTCTTAAGTTCAATGAGGCCTTCAAACATCATCAAATCATAACCATACATTTATGAATTAAACCAATAAAGGTATAAAACATCACAACAATTAAATAAAATCACATATACAAAACCTATCTTATATATTAACGTCTATACCGTAGAATCGTTGTTAGGCTCGTAAGTATGGAACAGGATCCTTTTTAGCTTACATCTTCGTCATCCACTGGTGACTGGACTTCTTTAGTAATAACAGTTTTTAATACACTTCACATAAAAATATCTAGTGATATTTGGTACATCCAATACCTCAATTGAGATATAACACTGATTATAACATGTACTGAGCATCATTATCCCACAGTTGGTCGAGTCTGTTTTTGAAAATATTTAATGACTAAGCAGCCACTACTTCGTAACGTAAATTATTCCATTCAGATACGATTCTTTGAGAAAAAGTCTTTAGTCTAAAATTGGTCTCACATCTTGGTTGGGCAAGTTTAAAACAGTGTCCTCTAGTTTAAGATGTGTTGAAGGAGAAAAAAACGCTCACATGGTATATCGTCTAGTTGATTTGTGATTTTGTAACACAGAATAATATCTCCTCTTCTACGTCTATGGGATAGGCTGAGTAGCTTTAACATCATCAAAATAGATGCTTGAGTATACTTATATTAACGAAAATAGCAAAAAATAGCATGTAGGTATTTATATATCCTTCATAAAATTGAATTAATCTCATAAAACAAATAGTTTACATCAAATGTTTAATCATTCAAACTATTGCTACCCAAAGCGGGGAATCACGTGGTCAAAATTGAGAAAAAATGGCCGCCGATGCCTCGCTAAGAGGCAGAAATTGAGTCTTCAAACAGGTACATCTACCTTATTACTTACTTGTTTTAAATCGGATGACGCCTATCAAAGGGTCAGCCGAGAGATGTTCCAGCGAGTATTAACCGTTTTCCTCTGGTTTGTCTGAGTATGGAGAATATTCATGGAATATTTCGCGATTTCCTCAACCATCAATTGTCATTGAACGCGGCAAAAATTAATATTACTGTTTTCACACTTATTAGCACTGTTTTTAAGTACCAGTTGTTGATGTGGAGGCATTTTGGATGAAAAAAATATGATTAACTCGATTGCTCATGGCGTTATTTTCAATGTAAAGTTGAGTTTTGATTGGTTTTGACGATTGTTATTGAGCACGGACATGGTCCTTATACACGGACAACTTCTTGAACAACGAACATGTCAAGGAATACCGTTTTCTCCGCCCAATAAGTCTAAAACAACCTCGCATTGTCATGTTCTGGTAGCGATACATATCTAATGTAAAGGCACTGTAAATGTTAGATTCCTATACGAAATTGGCTATCTGGATCATTAACATTTTATTTGCAATAGGAATTTTATTGATAGCCTGTTTCGGAGCAGCTGCTTTTTGTTATGGCTTGCGAGTATTTGAAACTGGCGTTTTTCCTCCAGACAGTTTTATTAATATATTTTTTGTTTTGGGGATTGCTGTTTTTTGCTTGAAGAATTCCCTTCAGGATATTAGCCCCGTTTCATAAACGTTCGTAAGCACGGTTTCTTTCGTTAGAATACTTACGTAGTTCGTAAGAAAATCCGAGCATTTTATAAAAAAAATACTAATGCAACCACCTGCTACGAATTCGTAAGTTACTATACATGTAAAAGTTACGAATGGTCAAGGGCTGTCGTAGCGTTCGCAAATATGGCCGCCATAGCAGAGTGAACGTATTCGCAAATTAAAAAAAAAACGGTGTTAAGTGCCTTTTCGACAAAAGAAGCATGTGTTTTCTCTTTATGGCGAAAAAAAACGGTAAATTGTTCTACATTTATCTTTATGGAGTACATTATAGATAGCACAGTTGTTTCCCTTGTTTGCAAAATCGCGACGATAACAACAAGGTCATATGCAATCTCTTGCATGACGGTTACATTTCATTCACCTATGTGATGGGCTCAGAACGGACTATTTTTATGAGGGCGTCTCATCATTCATGTCATGACCATTCCATGCGTTCATCATGAATGTTACAGTATACTCAACACTCTCTTGCACGATGGTTACATTATAATCACTGCTTTCAAGAAAACCATCTATCCATCTATCTATCTATCTATACTGTCTAACTCCCCTTGCTTTGTTTGTTAAATATAACAGAACTGACCGTTTTCTCTCTGTAAATACAAGTTTGCCGTCGCTGCAATGCATAACGTTACTCAATGTGTTCATTTGTTTACTTCTGTTAAGAGCGCGGAATGATTCCATCTGCGTAAATGGGCAATAAAATAGTTACAAAGAATTGCATTAAAACTACCAAGTTTTTGCACGATGTATCGTATATTTAAAATACTATTTCATTATTTAACGGCTCTGATCCTAAAAATCCAATCAAATATACTTTGAATGCGTTTGTTCGGTTTTGACAAGATTCATGCCAAGATTCTTGGCAAGATGGCTGCTGAGCCCAACGCAGAGGTGTATGTGAGAGCATGGAACGACAACTCTGAGTGGAGATTGGGTCAAATGTAAACAAAGTTTAATGGATTGTTTATTTCTGCTTTGGTAAGACATATTTTCTGATTTAAAAAATATTTTGTAAAAAGATTTTTATATTTCATATGTCGGGCAAATATAAGTACAATCCTGCTTAAAAAATGAAATGTTATCTTATTATTTGAGTAAAACATGATTATTGTCTTCATATAATCATGCATGATCCAGAGAGCAAAAGTCATTTTTTGTAATGTAATACAGCGTTTAAATTTGATTGGATATTTGTTATTAAAGCAGTTTGTGTTTTAGGTGAACAGATACTCCATGAATCACCAGGGAAAGGACCTGACTACTTGCACAGATGTATCATCTGCTTGTTAGAACTTATGATTTGTATATAGTGACTGTTATAATTCTTACCCCTTTAAATGATTCTTTGTAACTCCGGTTTTACTAAATCATATGCATTGGAACACACCAACAGTACAAATATTAACACTATTTTTAGTTTGAATGTTAAGTTAATTTTAATAAGAAGTTTTAATTAAGAATGTTAATGTGTACTGTAGGGAATCCATTTAAGAAAAAGATTTCATAACATATCAAAATAAATCAAGAAACTTGTACATGCTAAAGTTTGGTGTATCCTGATGGTTGCCAGCAATATGAGTTTCAATCATGACAGTCAGTTTTGTGTTATTCCAAATTATTTTAAGATACATGTGTAGGATTACATTTTTGCATTGATACTTTGTTATGCTCATTTTTTATTTACAGAAATGTTGATGTGGAATCAGTCAAAGAATTTGCTGTAACCGTGTACGTTTCGTCACTATGTGGACATAAAGCGCAACAGCTTGTTGGAGATTAAGATCACCATGTACTGTTTTAATGGGGAACATCTGTGAATATTTATTCTAACAATGAAAAATTCAACTCTTAACTGAAATATAAATTAGAAAACATTTTCATGTACATGCTGGATTTTTATTTGAAGTGTAAAACTAAAATAATTGAGAATAATTAATTGTTAACATAAACACAGTTTCAATATAGTAATAATTGTATAAACTTAAGAGAAATCAGTGTTTAAGTGATATATTTAATAATTGTTTCACCTTTGTAATACCTAAACTATGTTTTTTATGTTAATTGTAATGGGTAATCAAAATAACAATAAGCTTACTTTAAGGGACTTGTTCACAGATTTAGGCATTTTTTTAAGTATGTCAATAAAATCCTTTAAATTGCTAGATTTTAACCTCAAATATAATTTTTGAAGAGATAAAAAACGACAGAAAAATATTAGTACCCATGGGGGTCCTTAAATTATATTGCCTTTAGCACACGGTTATCCCGAATATTAAACTTAAGCATTCATTTTATACTTGATATATGTGATCCATGTAAAATAGCAAAATTTAACAGAAAGAACAGAATCATTAAAAATTATGCAATCATTCTTTTTTATAATTGTATCCATTAAACATGATGATTACTCGTATAATAGCTGTATTTTCAGTTTGAGTCTACATCATTAGTGGCATTTTGCTCCCTGATTTACAGCATTCTTTTTTAGTTGTATCTGTGACCTGAATTTGGAAAATGGTAACTTTTACTATCTGTGCACAAGTCTTTTTGATCTTTCTTCTTACTTTTGTTATCAATGGAATGCCTTATACCATTTTAATAGTAAATGAGATTACGATAAGTACTTGTTAAACAATACGGCCGTAAAATTTGCAAAGCCCTCTTTATTGTATCTCAAATTGTGAAAAGCAGTTCTGTATGTTTTATGTTTTCTACCATTTAATTACTTTTTTGAGTTATAATGCCTTACTTACTTTACGTAAATGAAATTTGTGTAAGTTTTAAATGCATTAACATGTTCAAATAAAAAAATAACATATGAAAATATACATTTTTATGTGTTGTGTGGTACATTTACTCCCATGGCAACCAATTTATATAAATGATACCATTGTTATTTTCTACATTTTGAACACCAAATTAACTCAAAATATTCAAATGGATGTACTTTTCAATTGTCATAAATAGGGCTGCAACGAATCCAAAAATGTGTTCGGATCCGAATCCAAATCCAAATAAGGTTTCTTCGGATTTTATTCGGATCCGGATCCCTCACATAAGACTAACAGAAAATAAGAAATTCTGTCCAAATTAAAGAAATCAATGTTTTAGACGTATAATTTGACTAAAAAACATTAAACATTTATTAACAAAACACAATTTAATACGTTTAACATTGAAGCAATGTCAGAATAAAACGAAACCTCAACACTTATTCACTTAATAGTTTTCTCGTTAACAT
The DNA here is from genome assembly GCF_020536995.1 of Dreissena polymorpha. Classification (NCBI taxonomy): domain Eukaryota; kingdom Metazoa; phylum Mollusca; class Bivalvia; order Myida; family Dreissenidae; genus Dreissena; species Dreissena polymorpha. The sequence goes on from NC_068362.1 coordinate 5,581,503, forward strand.
ACACTTTTCACTGTTCATGCAGTTTGATGTTTGTTTTCACAAAACTTAACACATCAACATTGTCCTGGTCCAGGCAAGCCCTATGAGCACTGACGAAGTCTCCTGCTGTAGAGTAGATTCTCTCACTGGGAATTGAGGTTCTTTGCATCACAAGATAGCATTTTAACTTAGTATATGACGAAAGATGCTTTCAAGACAATACATGATGCAGGATCACAATTTTACAGGTCGCGAAATTATGCAAAATTTACCTGAATAACTTTCCAGCCACACTGGATCCACTACCGCTGTTTTTAATACAACTCAGAAAGACAATAAGGATTGAAAACTTACTTATTGCCATTGGGAATTGCATTTGTCATGTGTAAATCCCCCATGATTTTGAATTAGTTTTGCTTTAAGGAATTAAGGGGGCAGTCTACAGTTTATCTTGAAAATCCCCAGGCCGACAACCACTGGTCTGCAAAACACCCTCAAAACAAGGCCTTCAGTCCTAATCTGAAAATAGATTCAGACAATATTCAGTGCAGCTCATCAACAGCTTGCAAATGAAGCACAACACAATGCAGAAAAAGCACTTTAAACTGGTATCTGGGGTAAAATAGACCTTTTCGGAGATCTCGGAACTTGCCCGTAAAAACCCCATTTTCAGATAAACACGGCACTCACATTTATCTTTCCGGGTAAGAATACGCGCACAGTGGACAACATGCTTTGCACTATCACAGCAAATGCTTTAAAATTGAGCCAAACAAAATGGGTCATTACCATTGAACTTTTTTGCACTGCTAACTTATTTAAACCCACCGTTGAAATCTGTCAAATGCCGGCTGCTTTAAGCAGGAAGTACATTTGTTTACATCTCACTAAGCATGTTGTTGTTGTTGACGAAAATTCAGGTAACTTAGTTTCGAATTACTGAAAATATGTGAAATTACTAGAATATTGACCATTTATACTTACATTTAAGCTCCTGGAGTCAAAAAAAAATTTTGTTTAGGTCATACACGTTATGTTTAGGAAATTGACCGGGACCAATGCGCAAATAGGACTACACAACTGTAGACTGCCTCCGAATGTCCAATGACACTCTAAGGCTACTAAAGCCGAAGGATCTCGAATGATCTGCTATTTGACTGTTAGATTGGTTACCCCCCCCCCTCCCCCCCTATCTATCGCTACTCTCTATATAGGGATCGGTACAAGCTAATTTTACCGGTCCAAAATTGGACAGGTTATTATTAGAAACATATCAGGGGAAGTAATCCGTCTACCATTTCCAGTTTATTTCCCCGAACTTTTTGACAGCTGACATGTAAGAATAAAAGCTCGTTCTAGTAAAAAAAGATTCATAATACATATGCAGCTTGAATACTACATGATACATAATATCCTCGCGTAACTTAAAAGTGGAAATTCTTGATTTGTGAGCATGTGCATCTTTGTATTTGATCTAGTTATCAACGGAATGATAGAGATATTAAAAAAATTATCTTGGAAACCCCTCGCGCAAACCATTACATTGTAACGTCACGTCAAGAACAGCGCTATCGATTTGTCTTCGCGTTATCCAATTAAAATCGCCGATACATTAGCCTGTACCTGTTGTATATTATAGTCAACGGAGGCAACGGTTATATTCAACGGGGGACCAGTTAATTTGACTGTCACACATCAATAAATATCGACTATTATACGTATCTTTTACCTTTTAAACAGAACCAGTCTGCATAAAAACAATACTCGTGAAACAGCGCTAAGTTACATACAACTATGAAAATAAATATTCGGAACAGAAATTTCCACAGGTGGATTCGTACCCGCAAATCTGAAATTGGATCCGATATCATCGGATATTTCGGGTACCCGTTGCAGCCCTAGTCATAAATTATAAAACAATATAAATACACAAGTCATAATTTTTTATCAACTGAATTTATAAGTTTTTTTTTTTCTGACAATAATGACTCTTTCCAAAAATATTTCAGTCAAAAATATGTTGGGAAAGCAATCTATGCATGTTAACTAAAGGTAAATTGTAATAGGGAACAAAACATATATTTACATACTTAAAGAAAATTGCAGTTGGCAAAAAAAGTTGATCTGAATCCAACACAACTTTTATGGAACAATGCAAATTATCACAGAAAATCGAAATAGTGTTTTCGCTTAGATATCAACTAATAACTAAAAATATATTATTCTTGTTCATTTGAAACATGATGATTTTTTAGCTTATATATATATTGTAAAAAGATGTTAAGTTGTGATATAATAAATTGGATCTACCACCACTGGATAAAATCTGCAGAAAACGAACGTTTATGAAACGGCGCCAATTTCCTGAAGGGATTTCTTCAAGCGAAAAAACAGCAATCCCCATTGTAATTTTTTCTATGTTCAGACATAAATATCCTGCTGGTATTTTTTTGATGTCGTCTCTTTCTACAACATCCAATCATATATTGCCTAAGTAATTGAGCGTTCTAAATCAAACACATTTAATCAAATATGCGGGATTGCTAGATAATACGCCATTAATTAGACACCGTGATTGACTTCTACGGTGAACGGCGATGATCAACCCTTGCGCTAATAAAACCTATTGGTCACTTAACTTGTTCCATTATCTCATACTTCGCTGGTGTATTGCTTTGATTTATCCTTTTAGTAAACCCATTGGTAGTCATTAAACATTGTTTGATCAGTTTATAGCCGCATCATTGTTCTTATTTTGATCGTTAGTATTCGTTATCCATTCGTCTGCTCTTGTATTTGTCGTTTATGAGCTCCTGTGTTAAGGTATACAAATGAAAGTTGTGTAAATAACACGATAGAAAGCAGAGAATTACGGACCAGGGTATGGAATTATAGACAAACATTTTGCAAAATAAACCTTCCGTGTTAATTATGCATGCACGTCGTTAGCCATGGTATGTTTGGAAAGCAATATATGACACAATGTGGTGCAGTACCAGGTGAATAGTTTTTAAGACAAACCGTTATTAACAAAGTGTTTAATTAAATGGTATCTTCGGTATGAATGTTACACTTACCATAAGTTGCTTGTTATTGAAGTTGTGCACATGATATAAAGACATAGAAAAATCACAGAGACATGTATTAAAGGAAGCATATTCCCTTATGTGGTGTGGATCTTGTCAACGCATTCAATAACAATCGACTGATTGAATACACTAAATCTAAGATTGACAATGTCCGACATAAACAATACAATGGAAAGCAACGCTCTGCTAATGAATCTGATATCGCAAGTAGTTCTTAGATACACTAAGCATATCCGATAAAAGGCTTGGGAACCATAGTACTGTGTTTACTGCATGAACCAATGAACACAGGCGCTGCGTATATCAACACAGGTAACATTTGAGGAAAGTGAATGCCATCATTGTAGTTCTTGGAAGCAGTGTATATGTCCTTTTTCTTAAATCTAAGTTGCGGTACAAAAACGTGTAAACTATATGTAATTTGTTATATAAATGTTCGTGACTATATACATATTTCTTGTAAAAAGCGAACTACTTCTGACATATATAACGGACGTTGTAAGCAATTAAGGTTTGTAATTTTTTCACCATGATTTAAACATGTTGTATACCACAATTTCGTAGGCATTGTGGTAAAATTGGTTGGATTTTTTTTTGTATTTAACTTCCAGATTTTTGCATTAAAGGGACTCTCCAACAGATCAAAGCGTCGTTCGACGCGAATCGATATTTTTGAAAACAACGAGGAATGCTTATATAGCTAAAAATACTAGGGCTGCAACGGGTACCCGAAATATCCGATGATATCGGATCAAACTTAAGATTCGCGGGTACGAATCCACTTGTGGAAATTTATTTTCCGAATATTTATTGTCATAGTTGTATGTAACTTAGCGCTGTTTTCACGAGTATTGTTTTTATGCAGACTGGTTCTGTTTAAAAGGTAAAAGATACGTATAATAGTCGATATTTATTGATGTATGACAGTCAAATTAACTGGTCCCCCGTTGAATATAACCGTTGACTCCGTTGACTATAATATACAACAGGTACAGGCTAATGTATCGGCGATTTTAATTGGATAACGCGAAGACCAATCGATAGCGCTGTTCTTGACGTGACGTTACAATGTAATGGTTTGCGCGAGGGGTTTCCCAGATTATTTTTTTAATATCTCTATCATTCCGTTGATAACAAGATCAAATACACAGATGCATATGCTCACAAATCAATCATTTCCACTTTTAAGTTACGCGAGGATATTATGTATCATGTAGTTTTCTAGCTGCATATGTATTATGAATCTTATTTGACTAGAACGAGCTTTTATTCTTACATGTCAGCTGTCAAAAAGTTCGGGGAAATAAACCGGAAATGGTAGACTGATTACTTCCCCTGATATGTTTCTAAAAATAACCGGTCCAATTTTAGACCGGTAAATTAGCTTGTACCGATCCCTATATTGAGAGTAGCGATAGATAAGGGGAGGTAACCAATCTAACAGTCAAATAGCAGATCATTCGAGATCCTTCGGCTTTAATTGCCTAAGAGTGTCATTGGACATTCGGAGGCGGTCTACAGTTTTGTAGCCCTATTTGCGCAATGACCCCGGTCAATTTCATGAACATAACGTGTATGACCTAAACAAAATTGTTTTTGACTCCAGGAGCTTAAATGTAAGTATAAATGGTCAATATTCTAGTAATTTCACATGTTTTCAGTGATTCGAAACTTAGTTACCTGAATTTTCGTCAACAACAACAACATGCTTAGTGAGATGTAAACAAATGTACTTCCTGCTTAAAGCAGCCGGCATTTGACAGATTTCAACGGTGGGTTTAAATAAGTTAGCAGTGCAAAAAAGTTCAATGGTAATGACCCATTTTGTTTGGCTCAGTTTGAAAGCATTTGCTGTGATAGTGCAAAGCATGTTATCCACTGTGTGCGTATTCTTACCCGGAAAGATAAATGTAATTGCCGTGTTTATCTGAAAATGGGGTTTTTACGGGCAAGTTCCGAGACCTCCGAAAAGGTCTATTTTACCCCAGATACCAGTTTAAAGTGCTTTTTCTGCATTATTTTGTGCTTAATTTTGCAAGCTGTTGATGAGCTGCACTGAATATTGTCTGAATCTATTTTCAGGTTAGGAATGAAGACCTTGCTTTGAGGGTGTTTTGCAGACCAGTGGTTGTTGGCCTGGTGGATTTTCAAGATAAACTGTAGACTGCCCCCTTAATTCCGTAAAGCAAAACTAATTCAAAATCATGGGGGATTTACACATGACAAATGCAATTCCTAATGGCAATAGGTAAGTTTTCAATCCTTATTGTCTTTCTGAGTTGTATTAAAAACAGCGGTAGTGGATCCAGTGTGGCTGGAAAGTTACTCAGGTAAATTTTGCATAATTTCGCGACCTGTCAAATTGTGTTCCTGCATCATGTATTGTCTTGAAAGCATCTTTTGTCATATACTAAGTTAAAATGCTATCTTGTGATTTAAGGAACCTCAATTCCCAGTGAGAGAATCTACTCCACAGCAGGAGACCTCGTCAGTGCTCATAGGGCTTGCCTGGACCAGGAAAATGTTGATATGTTATTTTTTTGTAAAAACAAACATCAAACTGCATGAACTGTGTAAAAGTGTATGTTAACGAGCAAACTATTAAGTGAATAAGTGTTGAGGTTTCGTTTTATTCTGACATTGCTTCAATGTTAAACGTATTAAAAAAAAATTTGTTAATAAATGTTTAATGTTTTTTAGTCAAATTATACGTCTAAAACATTGATTTTTTTAATTTGGACAGAATTTCTTATTTTCTGTTAGTCTTATGTGAGGGATCCGGATCCGAAAAAAATCCGAAGAAACCTTATTTGGATTCGGATTCGGATCCGAACAAAATTTTTAGTTTCGTTGCAGCCCTAAAAAATACCTCCGTATTTGACGTGAGTGTGGATGATCGAGTGGTAAATTCGGGAGAAATTTTACTCCAATCTTCCATGACACTAGGGGTCAGTGGTTCGAGCCCTGTGGAGGTAACTGTTTTTTCTTCTTTTTTAAATTGTATTCTTATTTTTACTGGAGATTTGTAGTTCAAATGTTTAAATTTATCAATTTAAATCATTTACAGCAGATAATGCCAAGCTTAAATAGATGCCAAATCTGTTTGACGGCCCCTTTAAGTAACATATCATTAATTTCAGGAGTTTTTGTTCCTCATTCTATTTGTATTGTAGACGTTCTACATAAATTGAAGTCGCGATTACTGTGCTTGTATTCAATTAAAGCGGTTATATTTGAGTGTACATTTGCTAATTTAATATAGTGTTTTGAGGGAAATGTGTATATGTATTGACAAAAGTTGCAATACATGATTATCAAGCTGTATCTTGAACGCATTGTTTTATTTATGTTTGTATATCGGACAAACACGTGACGAATTACTTTAAATACGAACGAAACAACAACCAATGGCGTTGCATAAACTAAGCAATGTTCGATAAATAATTATTGCAATGAAACCACACTTGTATTCTGTCCTCGTTTAAGTTCTATGTTTAGTACTTCTACATCGATGTTTGTGTTCTGTATATAGGTCATTGAATCCATACTAATAATTAAACATATGATTTTTATATACTTGACATGTTGAAATAAATTGAAAACGGTGCTTCTTACCGTTCTTAATACGCCACAGAACATTTATCTTTGATCTTAATATCAGCGTAATGCAGCTTGGATGACTCAATGGAGGATAAATGCGACTCACCTACAGCACAGTGAAGACTGTTCGAGATGTGATATACAAAAGTATTGGAAAAAGACAAAGTCATTGCTTGGACAATTTTCGCAAAAAAGGTCATTGATATGACAATTATTTATAAATGAAGGATTTGTATGACAAATGTGAATTGTAGGTAAAACAGATTGGAATGCCAACGCCATTGGTGCAGATTACTGGTATGTTACATAAACTCACTTTAGTGAGTTGTGCGTGATTCCTTTACAGACTCATTTACAGCGGCATCAATATAATCGTTCTAACTCGGAAGAAAATGCAATTCTAATATATTGCATATTGACATGGCTGGCTGTGTTCGATATCACAACAATGATATCTTATATCCCATTCGCATTACATTTATATTGCCAACATCCTGTGACGAAAATATCTCCAAGCACAAATAGCTGGGGTTGGATGCATTTCCTACTAGTTTTTTTAAACGTTTCCGCCATAAGTCACACTATATCGATATGGCTTGCCGTTGCCTTGGCGATATTTCGCCATCACCATATTATTCGCCTTCCAAAGTAAACCTTACACGAAATCGGTGATTAATCCGTGCCAGGCTAGTGGTCTACATAATTGTGATATCATCCGTTGTGGCCATGATACCTAATTATCTGACCAATTCTCTTACCAAGACTCCAGGAGGTGCGTATATATTCAAACCTTTGAACCTTGTTTCTGGAAATGAGAAACCGATTATCCTGGTCGGTTTGATTTTTTACAGTTGCCTTGCGAAGATTCTCCCGAGTTGTCTAATTATCGTGTACGGATCGCTTCTTCTGATTACACTTAGTGCATCGCGATTTGCTCATTCAAGGACGTCCAGTGATTGCACCGTGTCTGGCCAGCAGTCCACTAAGACGATTCGAACGTCCCGTACAACGATTATGCTCCTCATTTTAATTGTCTTGTTTTTTAATTTCGGAGTTACCGCAAGGTGTGTTAATACGTATGTCTATATTTAAGTAGAACTTTTTTGAACACATTTACATACATTTAGGTGATACAATGGACATAATTGCCTTGGTAAATAGAGGTGTAAACTTTGCTCTTTACTGTACAATGAGCCAGGAGTTTCGAAGGACGTTTATCCGCTTATTTTATTAAACGAATCTCAACAAAGGAGCAAACAGGTCCTATATATCAGCTCTTATACCAAACCATCATTTGCATCCTCGTGCACAACACATAACACAGAAATAAACACATATGAACTAGTTTTGTTTATTTGAATATCCATTATGCAACCATGCGTTTTATTGCCAACAGTTATAGTGTCTAAATAGATCATTGTTGTGTTATTAAATGTCATCCAAGATGTTTCTTGATGATATACTTATTGATTGTGAAACATTTCTTTATACAACACGATGTTTATAACGATTATATAACGTGTACTTAAAATCAAACCTTATTTATATGTATTCTGATAAAACTACTTATGCATGCGTCAAATGGATGTACAAAATTTGTTTGAGTACTTACATCTGAATATTGCGAACGATGATACATTTAATAATCTGTACAAATGGGTCGTTTTTAGAATAGCATTACCTTATGCAAAATAGTTGTATACGTAGGAAGAGTTCTTCAAGGATATACCTTAAACAATTACACATCGTGTTTTAAATTTATCTATAAACACTATTAAATATATTTAGAGGGAAACCATACGTATATTATGTGTATTACATCAAATAAATAGACTATATACTACTCCATTTACTGTCCATCTGTGTGGCTATCCTGTTCCTTGATATGCATAGATAACTGTAATTCTACCTGAAACATAACGTGATATCACATTTGTGTTTCCGTATGTAAACATCTTGAATATCATTGGACATTTGAAAAACGTAAAACATTCAAACATTTATGAGCAAGAAAGTATATAACTATAAGTAATTGAATCTCCATCATTTTTTACATTGTGTTCTGTTTAAATTTGAATCATTAGTATGTAATCTAATGTTGTACTGCTTGTTTCGCTTAAACAAAATTAGCTACTTTTTAAGATATTTTAGACTTCCCAAAAAAATTATATATATTAAATATATAAATTAATACATCAAAGCAGAATCATATTAAAACCCTTACGCAAGAAACTATGTCAACGGATCTTAAGGCTTTAAAATACGACTGGTAGAAGCTTTAAACATACCATTCTAAGTTAACCACAATCAGTCATGTTTTAACACGTTGCATTTTAATGATCCGTGTGAGTAAATTGAAGCATATAAAACATGTGTTATTATTTTATTTGTAAAATCAATATTTATTACCTATCATGCACGCTTTCAGATTAAAACAAGCATGCATGTTAACAATTGTATTTTAAACATTACCAAAATACAGAATTCATGAAAAAATCAGGTGTGGCCGTTTATTGTATACCAATGCATGTAACGTGCTGGTTAAGGATGTTTTCTGAGATTTCTTCTCTACCCCCGTCAATCGCAACGTTTTTTCATATCCAAAGCGAGAGTTTTCATTAACAAAGTATTAACAAGTATATATGTAAATAACTATTATTTATTTAAAAGCGTACTCTTGATAGCTCCCCTAAACCACACTGAATGCATATGATTCCTAAATATAGCATATTGTCTTGTTAATACATAGCACATATATTGAATTGGTCTATGATAACCAAGTTTTGTTTATGTTATGTAACGGGTAAATAAATGCCATGTCAATTCCGACTTTGTTTTACTTAACTGTTGTTATTCCGAAAAAAGGATTTGATTTCACATATTAAATATTCATCGAGCAATAGATGATCAACATATTTTCCTCACACACAAATGAGAGTAAAACTTAAATAAAAAACTGGTTTGATAATGTTTTATGGAGAATTCAATTAATCACTCTAGTAAATGGCGGAATTATGTCTTCTATTTAATGCGCAAACTTGAACTGATATAAAATGGCATTACAGCGTTTAATATTGTTGGGAAATGCTAAACAGCCATCCAGACTCAAATTTGCAATGGCAGAAGAGGGACATGCAATTAAAAGAGTATTATCTCGAAAAAGGTAAAAATATGAAAACCAATTATGAAGGCAAGAGTTCGAATCATGATTTTGTTTTGAGTTTGACCCTGCTTATTTAATTACGTTTTGAAAAATATGATGTCAAAGATCTCACGCCGGTTTACATATTGTGTGTATGTACTTAATGCAGATGATTGTTAAAGTCTTATGTAAACGATATGTAAACGTCTTATGTAAGTTAATGCACTTTAACGACGACATTTCCTTTTTTAACTGAAACCACGACAAATGCAACGGATCCGGAGTAAAATTACCGTTTCTTCTATTATCCAATCCAATTTATTTATAATAAGTTTTTAACTGTCTTCCATTAAGACGTTTCCTGTAAGACTACGTATTTGTTTGCGTGTCTGGCATACATGCTTAGTGCAACGAGGACATTGATAGGTTGGAATACAGTAAATAATCTGTATCATTACAAGTACATTTACGAGTATATTGTGAAGATTTTGCTGTTAGAAACGTAATACTTTAATGCTTTCGATAGGTCGGCAGTACAATTTAATTAATTAAGAAAAGTGTGCTTACAACGAGGACGTCTAACATGCTGTCAACTTTAAGCACTTTTTTGTTTAATTGGACCTTAGCCCCTGTGTGAATACGAGCGGACCATGCTATTATTGTAGCTTGCATGGTAACGTGGTACGCAAATGCTATTTTTGAAAATATAGTGAGGTTGAAAGTTTTGCTTCCTAATATTGTTCTATACCAATTACATTTTATTTATATTTTACAATAATTTGAAATAATAACACGTTTATGTGTGTACATCCCGCAATTGCTTGGACGTTTGTTTTAAACTGTGTTTAACTATTAGCGAGTTAAAAAAAAGAAGATATTATTCGATAAATTTTGTAATTGCTGAATGAATATTTGTACATTTTCATCCAATCGCACGTCTAATTAGATACAATAATAAACGTGTTGTCAAATGAAAATGTAAGTTTTAAACTTCGTATGCGCAATTGGGTGATTATTGGATCTTAGTTTTACTCAGTCAATGTAATTCTTCGAATAGTTGTGTGCGTTTGTTATGGATGTTGGTGATGGCTTTTAAATAGAGCCGTACAAACAAAATGAAAACGTGGAGGTTTTGCTTGCTGATATTAGTTAAGTGATTCTTATTATATCCATTGATCTCACGTTCACAAACAACAAGACGAGTCTTTGAATCCGTATACAGTGAGACATAAACACATGTAGATGGTCTTAACACATGCTGTTCGAGAAGAGCAACATATGCACAGATAGAACCAGTTTGTTCAATACTTGAAACAGGAGATAAGCAGTTTTTTTTGTAAAATCCCTTCGGTTCCCGGAAAAGAGAGGTTAATATATAAACGCAATCATGTATAAATAAAATACATGTACGTATTCCGGGTTAGCAATTCACAATGTATAAAAGCAAGAAACGAGAAAACTAATTTTCGTACGGTGTGCGATGATGCTTACGTCTTTCATGTTGTCTTTCAGTTAATATATATCACGAGTTATTGACATGTTTTTGTTTTCAACACTTTGTAATAGTTTTCTGATTTTTGCGAACCGTGCTTACCAAACATACTATTTGTTTATGTGTTTTCTCTTTTGTTTATAAAGCCTTGGAAAGCTTAACGAAAACCACATAGGTTTTAGGACACACTTATAACACATTTTATTTGTAAAAATGGTATGGGTTAACAAAAAACCTTAAAAACATTACCTACACAATAAAATAAAGTACAATTAAACACTCATCCATTTGAATTCAGTGCGACTACTCAAAGGTATCATGTTTTCATATGTCACAGCATTGTAAATGTCAAAAGCCACAATAAACACACCAAGCAAACATGAATTGAATGCAGTTCATTTAACAAAAATAAACGTGTTGTGTGCTATTATGTATTTATGTATGCTATTATTTAGTGTATGTATTATTATATAGCTTATTGATAATCGAATGTATTGCTTATTCGTGTTGACATCCGTGTTAACATCAATCGCTCTTGATTTCAATTATTTAAACAGCGCCCCAAATAATTATTTAGGAAATAGGGTTTTCACCCATTGATTTTCAAAAATAAGGTGATTTCATTCTTGAAATAGGGTGAAATGAGTTATAAAAATGCATACCTAAAAATCATTGCTGCTTTACTTCTGTTGAAGCTGCACTCTTGTATTGATTCAATACAACTGTAAACTTTCTTAATTAACTTAAATAAACGGATGTTTTATAACATCTTTAATCCTTGAAACTTTCCGTTATATAAACTTTAAACTTACAAAAACCCTGATGTTAACTGACATCTTTGTAACTGTCAAACATATAAATAAAATCGATAACACAAATGATTCGGCACTTATTGGCTCTTGCTTTCTTGGTTCGAACAAGTTTGCGATCGACTGATATTTCGGCGAAACAATCGCGGACGTCTTCGACCTCTCTTAGAATTTTAATTGCGCATCGTTATAAAAACTTAAAGTACAGACGCTTTACAAACACATGCACACTGACGGATTAAGTCAGATTTAAAACGGATGTATGTCGTCGAAAATAATTTTGTCAGTCTCAGACCCTTTATTTAACTATGAAATTAAGTCCACAGAGCGTTTGAATAACTTTGACTGTTTTCCTGCTCCGTTATCCTGGTGCTTGCTGAACGAAAGCGTCGCCGCGTTACGATAATAATTCCAAGGAGAAAATAACGAAAATGAGCAAACCATTTTCGATCGAAGCTATCGTATCGTACGCATACAATTTGACGAGTTTGCGTAAAAGTCAATTTGGTTGCGTTTTCAATACGCATGATATTGTATTTCTTTGCGTTTTTAAACATTTTAATTGGGTGAAAGACGCAGATACGCAGCTTATCTGGGGCAATGAATAAGATACGGGATATCTTTGTCTTAAAAACAAGGCTTATAATTTGGTAAAGATAAAGGAATAATCTGATTTTTGTATTTTATAGATAGCGTTTATATTTAATGGGAGGTGTTTATAAAGTCAAAGATTTATGCTTAACAATGCATACAATAGACGAAACCTATTCCCGTGTTAGCAAAACGAAACTACTTTACACTCTCAGAGAAACACCACAAATCATTATAAATTGCTCCCTTAAAGGCAATATCGAATGAAATGCATTTGATGGGAATGTAGTTCTGAAAATGACTTAAATTCCTCTCAAAAAACAAATGACGATTCCGACACAGATTTAATTTGATCCGTCACGCAATGTTCCTTCGTGGATTTTAAGATAGACGATGTCACATCGACAGACGAAAGAGAAAAGCTTAAATTTAAAATTGTCTCGAAATCAAAAATGTCAGTCTGTTGTAAAAGGGGGAAATGGCTGAGACCAAAGGAATGAGAGATTTTATAGATATGAGATTCAGAGAATGACGGGATGGAGAAACTCCACTCTATGGGACGCAGAGAATCAAGTTTGGCTAGCTTTAACAATACCTATGTTTCATTTCGTGGCCGGATACGTTTACTCCCTTCCGACACCTTCCGTGTCTTCTCTATGTGCAATTTTAACTCAATTGCATTTTGAAAGCACTTTTGTTAAATGAAGAGTGTCTACTCTTAGTACCGAACTTACACTGACGTCACGCATTCATATTTCATTTGAGGTGTTTACACACACAACACGGTTGTGTTGAAATGTAAATGCAATGTATATGCATACGTCGAAAAGTGTTGTTTTGTAAGATGGATAAAGTTAGTGGGATGTGGAATGAAAGTGTACATTATATAGTTGGTATGCTTAATTTAGAATGTACTCCAGCACTGCGGTTCACTGTTTAAGAATGATTTGAAGAGATTATTGAAAAAT